>NW_025940333.1:0-329 GCF_000764305.2 Hyalella azteca
AAAATTAAATTTTTATACGGGAACCTACAAATATACTAGTATATATTGAGTTAAAGCCCGTTTTTATCCGCGGACAAAAGGCCATGTGGCAATCCTGCTTCACGTCACCACACCTGGTGGTCTGGGGGTACGACCACAACTGAACCCCTGGGTTGAGGTGCCGGCAGCCGCCGCTGAGGGGTGGTGGCTGCAACATTATTTTTGACGCCAGCCCTCCAACCGTTATACAAGTCACCTGCCTAGCCTGTTCTGGAGGCTTATTGGTCAGTTCTCAGTACAACGGCTTTTTATGTTTGTTGAAGTATTTTAATTTGGATATTTAGACTGGC